>NC_052157.1:10640200-10642361 GCF_902713615.1 Scyliorhinus canicula | reverse complement strand
TTTATTTATTTTGCAACAGCCTCAATTTCATAAATTAGTTGGCGGGCGCAGCCAGCCCTTGCTCCGTTCTAACCGTAACTGGGTTTGGTTTGGGCTCTGTGTTTGTTCTGGAAGACCAGTTGCTTTAGCAGTTTGGTGTGGGCCCAGTGCTGAGATCCAATGCCAGGGGATTACCTATCAGAATGCGTCTGACTTTAGTTTACAGACAGTGGTATTGGTGACTGCTGTCGAGATTTGCGCATGAATGCTCCCTCAAGTGAGGCAGACGAGCACTTCTTCAGCCTGTGGAGCCGAATTGCTGCATGACTCGCTGCCTCCAGGGGAGGAAGAGGAGACAGCAGAACACAATTGCAGTCAGAAGGGCTGTCCCCAGATTCACAGCAACACTGTTTCCTAGTTCTCCTCCAAGTTGGAAATATTAGATTTCAGTTCCTCGCTCCCAACGTTTTTGTTTTGCTGTCAGATCAAGGTGTTTTCGATAAATAAATTGTGACCATCACCTGCTACGTTTCACGTAGGTACTAACGTCTGCACGCGAGGCACTTAATCCGACTTTGTGCTTTTACACAATAAGCACATTTCTGATTGCTTTTGGGTGACTTGGGAGCATGATATGGTAATAGTGAGTCAGAGATTTCTCCGTCTTGCCCTTGAGTGGATTAGAAATACACAAAAACACTTGATTTTTGTTTTGTCCAAACCATGATCGTCATATGCGCTCAAAATAGGGGTTTGGTGGAGTACTGGAGAGCCTCTGTTTTTAAGTTTTATGTTTTGTAAAGATTTAGCAGTGATTACATTAGAGGACAGTTTGGCTCCCATATAGCTGCAATCAGAATGTCAATACAGCTGCCTTACGATGCACTGTGCTGTTTTCGGGCAATGACTTTCAAAGCCGTGCCATGTGATGATCTTGGGACCTTTCTGGAATCGGAGGGCAATCGTTTGCAAGGGCGGGTTAAGGACACTGTGCCAGTTTACGTTTTGCCCCTCAGAATAATTTTGTAAGACCCCCCTCACCAGCCTTACTGGCACCACTCTGTATTTGATGCCGGAAGAGAAAATGCTGGAAAATCTCAGCAGGTCTGGCAGCAACTGTAGGGAGAGAAAAGAGCTCACGTTTCGAGTCCAGATGACCCTCTGTATTTGACGGTTCTCTATAGCTTGGAGCCTATCCAGTTTGTTTGCTTCATGTCTGTGGCACTGTTCTGAACAAGGTTCATCACTGCGGTTTGAGATGTAGAACAAGTATAGCTCTGTTGTTTTCATTGTGCCAAAGGTGGGTGCATTAGGTCGTTAAGTAGCGAGGCTATTTTTGGCAGTGATTAAGTCCACAACATTAGTAGCTGGGCTAAAACATGAGATAATCATTCTGACTTCAATCCCTTCAGGGCTAACCTCAAGCCCTGGGTTGGAGGGTCGTGCTGCAGTAATGCTGAGCTATATGAAGGAAAAGGTAGAAGTTGCAATTTCAAACCTGTTATCTAAACTTGGCAGCTCAGCAGCAGAGTTTGTGGCAATAGGCCTCCGTTGTGAGAGGGGGGGGGGGGGGGGTGAGTGAGAGAGGGGGGGGGGGTGTGAGTGAGAGAGGGGGGTGTGAGTGAGAGGAGGGGGGGGGTGTGAGTGAGAGAGGGGGGGTGTGAGTGAGAGAGGGGGGGTGTGAGTGAGGAGGGGGGTGTGAGAGAGAGGAGGGGGGTGTGAGAGAGAGGGGGGGTGTGAGTGAGAGAGGGGGGTGTGAGAGTGAGAGAGGGGGGGTGTGAGTGAGAGAGAGGGGGGGTGTGAGTGAGAGAGGGGGGTGTGAGTGAGAGAGAGAGGGGGGTGTGAGTGAGAGAGAGGGGGGTGTGAGTGAGAGAGGGGGGTGTGAGTGAGAGAGGGGGGGGTGTGAGTGAGAGAGAGGGGGGGTGTGAGTGAGAGAGAGGGGGGGTGTGAGTGAGAGAGAGGGGTGTGTGAGAGAGAGGGGTGTGTGAGAGAGAGGGGTGTGTGAGAGAGAGAGGGGGTGTGTGTGTGTCAGAGAGAGAGGGGGGTGTGTGTGTGTCAGAGAGAGAGAGAGAGAGGGGTGGTGTGTGTGTGAGAGAGAGAGAGAGAGGGGGGTGAGTGTGTGAGAGAGGTGTGGTGTGTGTGTGTGAGAGAGGGGGGGTGGTGTGGTGAGAGGAGGGGGGGT